>NW_027362761.1:52495705-52503205 GCF_046119375.1 Phyllobates terribilis | reverse complement strand
GGAGGAGAAGGAGGAGGAGGAGAAGGAGAACAAGGAGAAGGCGGAGAAGAAGGAGAAGAAGGAGAAGAAGGAGAAGGAGAACAAGGAGAACAAGGAGAAGGAGAAGGAGGAGAAGGAGGAGAAGGAGAAGGAGAACAAGGAGAAGGAGAAGGAGAAGGAGAACAAGGAGAAGGAGAAGGAGAAGGAGAACAAGGAGAAGGAGAAGAAGGAGAAGAAGGAGAAGAAGGAGAAGAAGGAGAAGAAGGAGAAGAAGGAGAAGGAGAACAAGGAGAAGAAGGAGAAGAAGGAGAAGAAGGAGAAGAAGGAGAAGAAGGAGAAGAAGGAGAAGAAGGAGAAGGAGAAGGAGAAGGAGAACAAGGAGAAGGAGAACAAGGAGAAGGAGAAGGAGAACGAGAACAAGGAGAAGGAGAAGGAGAAGAAGGAGAACAAGGAGAAGGAGGAGAAGGAGAACAAGGAGAAGGAGAACAAGGAGAAGGAGGAGAAGGAGAACAAGGAGAAGGAGAAGGAGAAGAAGGAGAACAAGGAGGAGGAGGAGAAGGAGGAGGAGGAGAAGGAGAACAAGGAGAAGGCGGAGAAGGAGAACAAGGAGAAGGAGAAGGAGAACAAGGAGAAGAAGGAGAAGAAGGAGAAGGAGGAGAAGGAGGAGAAGGAGAAGGAGAACAAGGAGAAGGAGAAGGAGAAGGAGAACAAGGAGAAGGAGAAGAAGGAGAAGAAGGAGAAGAAGGAGAAGAAGGAGAAGAAGGAGAAGAAGGAGAAGAAGGAGAAGGAGAAGGAGAACAAGGAGAAGGAGAACAAGGAGAAGGAGAACAAGGAGAAGGAGAAGGAGAACAAGGAGAAGAAGGAGAAGGAGGAGAAGGAGGAGAAGGAGGAGAAGGAGGAGAAGGAGGAGAAGGAGGAGAAGGAGGAGAACAAGGAGAACCAGGAGAACAAGGAGAAGGAGAACAAGGAGAACAAGCAGGAGAACCAGGAGAACAAGGAGAAGGAGAACAAGGAGAACAAGCAGAAGGAGAAGGAGGGGAAGGAGGAGAAGGAGGAGAAGGAGAACAAGGAGAAGGAGAACAAGGAGAAGGAGAAGGAGAACAAGGAGAAGGAGAACAAGGAGGAGAAGAACAAGGAGGAGAAGGAGAACAAGGAGGAGAAGGAGAACAAGGAGGAGAAGGAGAACAAGGAGAAGGAGAAGAAGGAGAAGGAGAAGAAGGAGAAGGAGAAGAAGGAGAAGGAGAACAAGGAGAAGGAGAAGGAGAAGAAGAAGAAGAAGGAGAAGGAGGAGAAGGAGGAGGAGAAGGAGGAGGAGAAGGAGGAGGAGAAGGAGAACAAGGAGAAGGAGAACAAGGAGAAGGAGAACAAGGAGAAGGAGAACAAGGAGAAGGAGAACAAGGAGAAGGAGAACAAGGAGAAGGAGAACAAGGAAAAGGAGAACAAGGAGAAGGAGAACAAGGAGAAGGAGAACAAGGAAAAGGAGAACAAGGAAAAGGAGAACAAGGAAAAGGAGAACAAGGAGGAGAAGGAGAAGGAGGAGGAGGAGGAGAAGGAGAAGGAGGAGAAGGAGGAGGAAAAGGAGGAGAAGGAGGAGGAAAAGGAGGAGAAGGAGGAGGAGGAGGAGAAGGAGAAGAAGGAGAAGGAGAACAAGGAGAAGGAGGAGAACAAGGAGAAGAAGGAGAACAAGGAGAAGGAGGAGAACAAGGAGAAGGAGGAGAACAAGGAGAAGGAGGAGAACAAGGAGAAGGAGGAGAACAAGGAGAAGGAGGAGAACAAGGAGAAGGAGGAGAACAAGGAGAAGGAGAAGAACAAGGAGAAGGAGAAGAACAAGGAGAAGGAGGAGAACAAGGAGAAGGAGAAGGAGGAGAACAAGGAGAAGGAGGAGAAGGAGGAGAAGGAGGAGAAGAAGGAGAAGGAGGAGAAGGAGAAGGAGGAGAAGGAGAAGGAGGAGAAGGAGAAGGAGGAAAAGGAGAAGAAGGAGAAGGAGAAGAAGGAGAAGAAGGAGAAGAAGGAGAAGAAGGAGAAGAAGGAGAAGAAGGAGAAGAAGGAGAAGAAGAAGGAGAAGAAGGAGAAGAAGGAGAAGAAGGAGAAGAAGGAGAAGAAGAAGGAGAAGAAGGAGAAGAAGGAGAAGGAGAAGGAGAAGAAGGAGAAGGAGAAGAAGGAGAAGGAGAAGAAGGAGAAGGAGAAGGAGAAGAAGGAGAAGGAGGAGAAGAAGGAGAAGAAGGAGAAGAAGGAGAAGAAGGAGAAGGAGAACAAGGAGAAGAACAAGGAGGAGGAGGAGGAGAAGGAGAACAAGGAGAAGGAGAACAAGGAGAAGGAGAACAAGGAGAAGGAGAACAAGGAGAAGGAGAACAAGGAGAAGGAGAACAAGGAAAAGGAGAACAAGGAAAAGGAGAACAAGGAAAAGGAGAACAAGGAGGAGAAGGAGAAGGAGGAGGAGGAGAAGGAGAAGGAGGAGAAGGAGGAGGAGAAGGAGGAGAAGGAGGAGAAGGAGGAGGAAAAGGAGGAGAAGGAGGAGGAAAAGGAGGAGAAGGAGGAGAAGGAGGAGGAGGAGGAGGAGAAGGAGAACAAGGAGAAGGAGAACAAGGAGAAGGAGAACAAGGAGAAGGAGAACAAGGAGAAGGAGAACAAGTAGAAGGAGGAGAAGGAGAACAAGGAGAAGGATAAGGAGAACAAGGAGAAGGAGAACAAGGAGAAGGAGAAGGAGAACAAGTAGAAGGAGGAGAAGGAGAACAAGGAGAAGGAGAACAAGGAGAACAAGGAGAAGGAGGAGAAGGAGAACAAGGAGAAGGAGGAGAAGGAGAACAAGGAGAAGGAGGAGAAGGAGAACAAGGAGAAGGAGAAGGAGAAGAAGGAGAACAAGGAGGAGGAGGAGAAGGAGGAGGAGGAGAAGGAGAACAAGGAGAAGGCGGAGAAGGAGAAGAAGGAGAAGGAGAAGAAGGAGAAGAAGGAGAAGGAGAAGAAGGAGAAGAAGGAGAAGAAGGAGAAGAAGGAGAAGAAGGAGAAGAAGGAGAAGAAGGAGAAGAAGGAGAAGAAGGAGAAGAAGGAGAAGAAAGAGAAGAAGGAGAAGAAGGAGAAGAAAGAGAAGAAAGAGAAGAAGGAGAAGAAGGAGAACAAGGAGAAGGAGAAGAAGGAGAACAAGGAGAAGGAGGGGAAGGAGAACAAGGAGAAGGAGGAGAAGGAGAACAAGGAGAAGGAGGAGAAGGAGAACAAGGAGAAGGAGAAGGAGAAGAAGGAGAACAAGGAGAAGGCGGAGAAGGAGAAGAAGGAGAAGGAGAAGAAGGAGAAGAAGGCGGAGAAGGAGAACAAGGAGAAGGAGAAGAAGGAGAAGAAGGAGAAGAAGGAGAAGAAGGAGAAGGAGAAGGAGAAGGAGAACAAGGAGAAGGAGAACAAGGAGAAGGAGAAGGAGAACGAGAACAAGGAGAAGGAGAAGAAGGAGAACAAGGAGAAGGAGGAGAAGGAGAACAAGGAGAAGGAGAACAAGGAGAAGGAGGAGAAGGAGAACAAGGAGAAGGAGAACAAGGAGAAGGAGGAGAAGGAGAACAAGGAGAAGGAGAAGGAGAAGAAGGAGAACAAGGAGGAGGAGGAGAAGGAGGAGGAGGAGAAGGAGAACAAGGAGAAGGCGGAGAAGGAGAACAAGGAGAAGGAGAAGGAGAAGAAGGAGAAGAAGGAGAAGAAGGAGAAGAAGGAGAAGAAGGAGAAGAAGGAGAAGGAGAACAAGGAGAAGGAGAAGGAGGAGAAGGAGGAGAAGAACAAGGAGAAGGAGAAGGAGAAGGAGAACAAGGAGAAGGAGAAGAAGGAGAAGAAGGAGAAGAAGGAGAAGAAGGAGAAGAAGGAGAAGGAGAACAAGGAGAAGAAGGAGAAGAAGGAGAAGAAGGAGAAGGAGAACAAGGAGAAGGAGAAGGAGAAGGAGAAGAAGGAGAAGAAGGAGAAGAAGGAGAAGAAGGAGAAGAAGGAGAAGAAGGAGAAGAAGGAGAAGGAGAAGGAGAAGGAGAACAAGGAGAAGGAGAACAAGGAGAAGGAGAAGGAGAACGAGAACAAGGAGAAGGAGAAGGAGAAGAAGGAGAAGGAGGAGAAGGAGAACAAGGAGAAGGAGAACAAGGAGAAGGAGGAGAAGGAGAACAAGGAGAAGGAGAAGGAGAAGAAGGAGAACAAGGAGGAGGAGGAGAAGGAGGAGGAGGAGAAGGAGAACAAGGAGAAGGCGGAGAAGGAGAACAAGGAGAAGGAGAAGAAGGAGAAGAAGGAGAACAAGGAGAAGGAGAAGAAGGAGAAGAAGGAGAAGGAGAACAAGGAGAAGGAGAAGGAGGAGAAGGAGGAGAAGGAGAAGGAGAACAAGGAGAAGGAGAAGGAGAAGAAGGAGAACAAGGAGGAGGAGGAGAAGGAGGAGGAGGAGAAGGAGAACAAGGAGAAGGCGGAGAAGGCGGAGAAGGAGAACAAGGAGAAGGAGAAGAAGGAGAACAAGGAGAACAAGGAGAAGGAGAAGAAGGAGAAGAAGGAGAAGGAGAACAAGGAGAAGGAGAAGGAGGAGAAGGAGGAGAAGGAGAAGGAGAACAAGGAGAAGGAGAAGGAGAACAAGGAGAAGGAGAAGGAGAAGAAGGAGAAGAAGGAGAAGAAGGAGAAGAAGGAGAAGGAGAACAAGGAGAAGGAGAAGGAGAAGAAGGAGAACAAGGAGGAGGAGGAGAAGGAGAACAAGGAGAAGGCGGAGAAGGAGAACAAGGAGAAAGAGAAGAAGGAGAAGAAGGAGAAGAAGGAGAAGAAGGAGAAGAAGGAGAAGAAGGAGAAGGAGAACAAGGAGAAGAAGGAGAAGAAGGAGAAGAAGGAGAAGAAGGAGAAGGAGAACAAGGAGAAGGAGAAGGAGAAGGAGAAGAAGGAGAAGAAGGAGAAGAAGGAGAAGAAGGAGAAGGAGAACAAGGAGAAGGAGAACAAGGAGAAGGAGAACAAGGAGAAGGAGAACAAGGAGAAGGAGAAGGAGAAGAAGGAGAAGGAGGAGAAGGAGGAGAAGGAGGAGAAGGAGGAGAAGGAGGAGAAGGAGGAGAAGGAGGAGAAGGAGGAGAAGGAGGAGAACGAGGAGAACAAGGAGAACAAGGAGAAGGAGAACAAGGAGAACAAGCAGAAGGAGAAGGAGGGGAAGGAGGAGAAGGAGGAGAAGGAGAACAAGGAGAAGGAGAACAAGGAGAAGGAGAACAAGGAGAAGGAGAAGGAGAACAAGGAGAAGGAGAACAAGGAGAAGGAGAACAAGGAGGAGAAGGAGAACAAGGAGGAGAAGGAGAACAAGGAGGAGAACAAGGAGGAGAAGGAGAACAAGGAGGAGAAGGAGAACAAGGAGGAGAAGGAGAACAAGGAGAAGGAGAAGAAGGAGAAGGAGAAGAAGGAGAAGGAGAAGAAGGAGAAGGAGAACAAGGAGAAGGAGAACAAGGAGAAGGAGAAGGAGAAGAAGAAGAAGAAGGAGAAGGAGGAGAAGGAGGAGGAGAAGGAGGAGGAGAAGGAGAACAAGGAGAAGGAGAACAAGGAGAAGGAGAACAAGGAGAAGGAGAACAAGGAGAAGGAGAACAAGGAGAAGGAGAACAAGGAGAAGGAGAACAAGGAAAAGGAGAACAAGGAAAAGGAGAACAAGGAAAAGGAGAACAAGGAGGAGAAGGAGAAGGAGGAGGAGGAGGAGAAGGAGAAGGAGGAGAAGGAGGAGGAAAAGGAGGAGAAGGAGGAGGAAAAGGAGGAGAAGGAGGAGGAGGAGGAGAAGGAGGAGGAGAAGGAGAAGAAGTAGAAGGAGAAGTAGGAGAAGGAGAAGAAGGAGAAGGAGAACAAGGAGAAGGAGGAGAACAAGGAGAAGAAGGAGAACAAGGAGAAGGAGGAGAACAAGGAGAAGGAGGAGAACAAGGAGAAGGAGGAGAACAAGGAGAAGGAGGAGAACAAGGAGAAGGAGGAGAACAAGGAGAAGGAGGAGAACAAGGAGAAGGAGAAGAACAAGGAGAAGGAGAAGAACAAGGAGAAGGAGAAGAACAAGGAGAAGGAGAAGGAGGAGAACAAGGAGAAGGAGAAGGAGGAGAACAAGGAGAAGGAGGAGAAGGAGGAGAAGGAGGAGAAGGAGGAGAAGGAGAAGGAGGAGAAGGAGAAGGAGGAGAAGGAGGAGAAGGAGGAGAAGGAGGAGAAGGAGAAGGAGAAGGAGGAGAAGAAGGAGAACAAGGAGAAGGAGGAGAAGGAGGAGAAGGAGAACAAGGAGAACAAGTAGAAGGAGAAGGAGAAGAAGGAGAATAAGGAGAAGGAGGAGAAGGAGAAGAAGGAGAAGAAGGAGAACAAGTAGAAGGAGGAGAAGGAGAACAAGGAGAAGGAGAAGGAGGAGAAGAAGGAGAACAAGGAGAAGGAGGAGAAGGAGAACAAGGAGAACAAGTAGAAGGAGAAGGAGAAGAAGGAGAACAAGGAGAAGGAGGAGAAGGAGAAGAAGGAGAAGAAGGAGAACAAGTAGAAGGAGGAGAAGGAGAACAAGGAGAAGGACAAGGAGAAGAAGGAGAACAAGGAGAAGGAGGAGAAGGAGAAGAAGGAGAAGAAGGAGAACAAGTAGAAGGAGGAGAAGGAGAACAACGAGAAGGAGAAGGAGAAGAAGGAGAACAAGGAGAAGGAGGAGAAGGAGAACAAGGAGAAGGAGGAGAAGGAGAACAAGGAGAAGGAGAAGGAGAAGAAGGAGAACGAGAACAAGGAGAAGGAGGAGAAGGAGAAGGAGAAGAAGGAGAACAAGGAGAAGAAGGAGAAGAAGGAGAAGGAGAAGAAGGAGGAGAACAAGGAGAAGGAGAACAAGGAGAAGGAGAACAAGGAGAAGGAGGAGAAGGAGGAGGAGAACAAGGAGAAGAACAAGGAGGAGGAGGAGAAGGAGAAGGAGAACAAGGAGAAGGAGGAGAAGGAGGAGGAGGAGAAGGAGAAGAAGGAGAAGAAGGAGAAGAAGGAGAAGAAGGAGAAGAAGGAGAAGGAGGAGAAGGAGGAGAAGAAGGAGGAGAACAAGGAGAAGGAGAACAAGGAGAAGGAGGAGAAGGAGGAGGAGAACAAGGAGAAGAACAAGGAGGAGGAGGAGAAGGAGAAGGAGAACAAGGAGAAGGAGGAGAAGGAGGAGAAGGAGAACAAGGAGAACGAGAACAAGGAGAACAAGGAGAACAAGGAGAACAAGGAGAAGGAGAACAAGGAGAACAAGGAGAACAAGGAGAAGGAGGAGAAGGAGGAGAAGGAGGAGAAGGAGAAGGAGGAGAAGGAGAAGGAGGAGAAGGAGGAGAAGGAGAAGGAGAAGGAGGAGAAGGAGAACAAGGAGAAGGAGGAGAAGGAGAACAAGGAGAACGAGAACAAGGAGAACAAGGAGAACGAGAACAAGGAGAACAAGGAGAAGGAGAACAAGGAGAACAAGGAGAAGGAGAAGGAGGAGAAGGAGAAGGAGGAGAAGGAGAAGGAGGAGAAGGAGAACAAGGAGAAGGAGAACAAGGAGAAGGAGAACAAGGAGAAGGAGAACAAGGAGAAGGAGAACAAGGAGAAGGAGAACAAGGA